>NC_064408.1:127557500-127600000 GCF_023375975.1 Astyanax mexicanus
CACACACACATTACACACACATTACACACACTACACACATTACACACACATTACACACACTACACACATTACACACACTACACACATTACACACACTACACACACACACATTACACACACATTACACACACATTACACACACTACACACATTACACACACACACATTACACACACACACACACATTACACACACATTACACACACTACACACATTACACACACACATTACACACAATACACACACATTACACACACATTACACACACTACACACATCACACACACACACATTACACACACACATTACACACACACACATTACACACACACATTACACACACTACACACACATTACACACACATTACACACACTACACACATTACACACACACACATTACACACACACATTACACACACTACACACACATTACACACACATTACACACACTACACACATTACACACACACACATTACACACACACATTACACACACACACATTACACACACACATTACACACACTACACACATTACACACACACACACATTACACACACACATTACACACACACACACATTACACACACACATTACACACACTACACACATTACACACACACACACACACATTACACACACATTACACACACATTACACACACTACACACATTACACACACTACACACATTACACACACACACACATTACACACACATTACACACACATTACACACACTACACACATTACACACACTACACACACATTACACACACACTACACACACTTTACACACACTACACACATTACACACACACATTACACACACTACACACACACATTACACACACTACACACACATTACACACACTACACACACATTACACACACTACACACATTACACACACACACATTACACACACTACACACATTACACACACATTACACACACATTACACACACTACACACATTACACACACATTACACACACTACACACACTACACACTCACACTACACACACTACACACACATTACACACACTACACACACATTACACACACATTACACACTAAAAACACTCACACTACACACACTACACACTCACATACACACACTACACACACACATTACACACACACACACATTACACACACATTACACACACATTACACACACATTACACACTACACACATTACACACACTACACACATTACACACACATTACACACACATTACACACACTACACACATTACACACACATTACACACACATTACACACACACACACACATTACACACACACTACACACACATTACACACACTACACATTACACACACACTACACACACATTACACACACACTTTACACACACACACACAGTGTGTGTAATGTGAGTGTGTAGTGTGTATGTGAGTGTGTAGTGTGTAATGTGTATTTGATGTCTGTAGTGTGTGTGTAATGTGTGTAGTGTGTGTGTGTGTAATGTGTGTGTAGTGTGTAATGTGTGTAGTGTGTGTATGTGAGTGTGTAGTGTGTGTGTGAGTGTGTAGTGTGTGTAGTGTGTATGTAGTGTGTGTAGTGTGTAGTGTGAGTGTGTAGTGTGTGTAGTGTGTATGTGTAGTGTGTGTAGTGTGTGTAGTGTGTGTAGTGTGAGTGTGTAGTGTGTGTAGTGTGAGTAGTGTGTAGTGTGCGTGTGTGTAGTGTGTGTATGTGAGTGTGTAGTGTGTGTAGTGTGAGTGTGTAGTGTGTGTATGTGAGTGTGTAGTGTGTGTATGTGTGTAGTGTGTGTAGTGTGTGTATGTGAGTGTGTAGTGTGTGTAATGTGTGTGAGTGTGTAGTGTGTATGTGTAGTGTGTAGTGTGTGTAGTGTGTGTAGTGTGTATGTGTAGTGTGTGTAGTGTGAGTGTGTAGTGTGTGTAGTCTGTAGTGTGTAGTGTGTGTAGTGTGAGTGTGTAGTGTGTAGTGTGTGTATGTGAGTGTGTAGTGTGTGTATGTGAGTGTGTAGTGTGTGTATGTGAGTGTGTAGTGTGTGTATGTGTAGTGTGTGTATGTGAGTGTGTAGTGTGTTTAGTGTGTGTATGTGAGTGTGTAGTGTGTGTATGTGAGTGTGTAGTGTGTGTAGTGTGTGTATGTGAGTGTGTAGTGTGTGTATGTGAGTGTGTAGTGTGTGTAGTGTGTGTATGTGAGTGTGTACTGTGTGTAGTGTGTGTATGTGAGTGTGTAGTGTGTGTATGTGAGTGTGTAGTGTGTGTATGTGAGTGTGTAGTGTGTGTAGTGTGTGTATGTGAGTGTGTACTGTGTGTAGTGTGTGTAAGTGAGTGTGTAGTGTGTGTATGTGTAGTGTGTACTGTGTGTAGTGTGAGTAGTGTGTATGTGTAGTGTGTGTATGTGAGTGTGTAGTGTGTGTAGTGTGAGTGTGTAGTGTGTGTGAGTGTGTAGTGTGTGTATGTGAGTGTGTAGTGTGTGTGAGTGTGTAGTGTGTGTATGTGAGTGTGTAGTGTGTGTAGTGTGTGTATGTGAGTGTGTACTGTGTGTAGTGTGTGTATGTGAGTGTGTAGTGTGTGTATGTGAGTGTGTAGTGTGTGTAGTGTGAGTGTGTAGTGTGTGTAGTGTGAGTGTGTAGTGTCAGTAGTGTGTAGTGTGTGTATGTGAGTGTGTATGTGAGTGTGTAGTGTGTGTATGTGAGTGTGTAGTGTGTGTACTGTGTGTATGTGAGTGTGTAGTGTGTGTATGTGAGTGTGTAGTGTGTAGTGTGTGTATGTGAGTGTGTAGTGTGTGTATGTGAGTGTGTACTGTGTGTATGTAGAGTGTGTAGTGTGTATGTGAGTGTGTAGTGTGTGTATGTGAGTGTGTAGTGTGTGTTGTGTGTGTATGTGAGTGTGTAGTGTGTGTATGTGAGTGTGTAGTGTGTGTATGTGAGTGTGTAGTGTGTGTAGTGTGTGTATGTGAGTGTGTAGTGTGTGTATGTGAGTGTGTAGTGTGTGTAGTGTGTGTATGTGAGTGTGTAGTGTGTGTATGTAAGTGTGTAGTGTGTGTAGTGTGTGTATGTGAGTGTGTAGTGTGTGTAGTGTGTGTATGTGAGTGTGTAGTGTGTGTTGTGTGTGTATGTGAGTGTGTAGTGTGTGTTGTGTGTGTATGTGAGTGTGTAGTGTGTGTATGTGAGTGTGTAGTGTGTGTATGTGAGTGTGTAGTGTGTGTATGTGAGTGTGTAGTGTGTGTAGTGTGTGTATGTGAGTGTGTAGTGTGTGTGTGTGAGTGTGTAGTGTGTGTAGTGTGTGTATGTGAGTGTGTAGTGTATGTGAGTGTGTAGTGTGTGTAGTGTGTGTATGTGAGTGTGTAGTGTGTGTACTGTGTGTATGTGAGTGTGTAGTGTGTGTTGTGTGTGTATGTGAGTGTGTAGTGTGTGTAGTGTGTGTTGTGTGTGTATGTGAGTGTGTACTGTGTGTATGTGAGTGTGTAGTGTGTGTATGTGAGTGTGTAGTGTGTGTAGTGTGTGTATGTGAGTGTGTAGTGTGTGTATGTGAGTGTGTAGTGTGTGTAGTGTGTGTATGTGAGTGTGTAGTGTGTGTATGTGAGTGTGTAGTGTGTGTAGTGTGTGTATGTGAGTGTGTGTAGTGTGTGTATGTGAGTGTGTAGTGTGTGTATGTGAGTGTGTAGTGTGTGTATGTGAGTGTGTAGTATGTGTAGTGTGTGAGTATGTAGTGTGTGGTGTGAGTGTGTAGTGTGTGTAGTGTGTGTATGTGAGTGTGTAGTGTGTGTATGTGAGTGTGTAGTGTGTGTATGTGAGTGTGTAGAGTGTGTAGTGTGTGGTGTGAGTGTGTAGTGTGTGTATGTGAGTGTGTAGTGTGTGTATGTGAGTGTGTAGTATGTGTAGTGTGTGAGTGTGTAGTGTGTGTAGTGTGTGTATGTGAGTGTGTAGTGTGTGTAGTGTGTGTATGTGAGTGTGTAGTGTGTGTATGTGAGTGTGTGAGTGTGTAGTGTGTGGTGTGAGTGTGTAGTGTGTGTAGTGTGTGTATGTGAGTGTGTAGTGTGTGTATGTGAGTGTGTAGTGTGTAGTGTGTGTAGTGTGTGTATGTGAGTGTGTAGTGTGTGTATGTGAGTGTGTAGTGTGTGTAGTGTGTGTATGTGAGTGTGTAGTGTGTGAGTGTGTAGTGTGTGGTGTGAGTGTGTAGTGTGTGTAGTGTGTGTATGTGAGTGTGTAGTATGTGTAGTGTGTGAGTGTGTAGTGTGTGGTGTGAGTGTGTAGTGTGTGTAGTGTGTGTATGTGAGTGTGTAGTGTGTGTAGTGTGTGTATGTGAGTGTGTAGTGTGTAGTGTGTGTAGTGTGTGTATGTGAGTGTGTAGTGTGTAGTGTGTGTAGTGTGTGTATGTGAGTGTGTAGTGTGTGTAGTGTGTGTAGTGTGTGTATGTGAGTGTGTAGTGTGTGTATGTGAGTGTGTAGTGTGTGTAGTGTGTGTATGTTATTAATAAACATTGTTATTTAATAATAGGTCTTTGCTTCTTCAGTGCTGTAATGTTAATTTACATAATTCTGAACAGATTTCGCTCATTTAAAAAGTCTGAAAAAGTTTTTAAAACGCTCAGTTTTAACTTTTTACTCACGAAGAAATGTGGGGTTTAAATCAGGCTCGGGTTCATAATGACAGTTTATGGGTCGGGCTGGATTCTTTGGGTCTGATCTTAACTCTAGCGTACACTGTGTGATTATTTTAATGGAGAGCGTTGTGGATAACTCACACTGCACGTTTGAATGGTTTGTTGTGTTTGAACAGCGACAGATGCAGCTGAAGCTCATTCTCACTCATTCTCTCTCTAATCGTACAGTTTTAGAAATAAAAAATCACATCGAGAAACTGAGTTCAGACAGAGATAAAACTCAGTTCAGTTCAATAAACCTAAGATGAGTTCATCAAATATTGTAGAAGATAAAGAAGAGGATGAGCTTTTGCTGATTCCATCATTTAAAAGTGAAATGTAATGTAATGTACGTATAGTGTGTGTGTGTGTGTGTGTTGTGTGTGTGTGAGTGTTGTGTGTGTGTGTGTGAATGTAGTGTGTGTGAGTGTAGTGTGTGTGTGTAGTGTGTGTGTGAGTGTTGTGTGTGTGTGTCAATGTAGTGTGTGTGAGTGTTGTGTGTGTGTAGTGTGTGTGTGAGTGTTGTGTGTGTGAGTGTTGTGTGTGTGTGAGAGAAAACTTACATTTCTTTAATCCAGGTTTGATTCTTATTTCGCCTCCATGTTCCATTCTAAACACACACACACACACACACATACACACACACAGATCAGCAGGGTGTGAGAGTGAGAGTGAGTGAGAGTTTCTCTCTCTGGGTTTATATTAGTGAACATGGTGAAGGAATATGAAGTTCTGGATTTTCCTGATACACAATAATTAACGTTAATCCTTAAGAAGAAACACCCACTCCTTTATAACACCATTAACACAATTAGAGGAAACCAGAGCCTCAGATTTAAATTTTAATATCTAATAACAGATTCAATATGCTGTCACACTTTAGCTTGTTCTTTTATTCCCAGCCTCTAGGGGGCGTGAGGGAGAATTATAGGGTCTCTGTTTAGAACAGGTGAAGAAGTAAAGGCTGAACCATAAAGATCCAGCTACAAAGGAAACATGGAGTCTTCAACTTTTAACCAACAAACATGTGGACTTTACTCTAAACTCTGATGAGCTCAATCCATTTTATTAACACCTGAAACACTGTGATTTATGAATAACGTACATTGAGGGTTCATCACGCTACGAACTCTGTAGTCCAGAACTTTAATCTTTACGTTCTGTCTATGGGCAAACCCTGATCCTGATTATTATTCCTAGTGTTGATCTGAAGCTGGATAATATGATAATATTATAATAATATAATATTATTATAATATAATATGATAATATTATTAAAATATATTAATTTAACTGAGAAAATGTAGCTCATTCTAACACAGGGTAACACTGGACTCTCTTTTTTTATCTCTAACTGACCCTCATCACTCTATCTAACATCTGCAGCACACCTGAATCTTCCCCCTGAGTACTTCTTCAAACCTGAGTGTCTCCAGTGAGTAGTGTGGATCCTCCAGTCTGGCAGAAAGCAGCTTCTCTCCTGACTCTCCTGGGTGGTTGTAGGTCAGATCCAGCTCTTTCAGGTGGGAGGGGTTTGAATTAAGAGCTGAAGCCAGAGAAGAACAGCCTTTTTCTGTGATCATACACCCAGATAGTCTAAAGAGAGAGAAAATTAGAGTAAGTTATTAACAGAGAGAGAAAGAGTGACAGAGGCAGACTGAGAGAGAGATTATACACTTCTGTATTAAACAGAAAACACAACAAACTACTCTAGTCTCTAGGAACACTGGAAAATGAGTCATGAATCCTCTTAAACTTTGTAAATATTGTAATTAGTAATATAATACAGGAAATTGTCAAATCCTGCACCTAACAGCTGGGGTTATGCATAGGGCTCAGCCAGGATCTACTACTCACTCAACTAACAACAATAGCCAAAACCACCACAATCTGATACTGGCTCGACAAGGATCCAGAAGCACAGCCTAACACTATGTTCATGGTCCATCGCCTCAACTGCCAAGTAACAGACCTACCGAAAAATAACCAATGAACAAACAGAATCCCTCCTTAATCTAAGCTCACTTCCTTAATCTATGGCAACAACACACTAACCACAGCACCCTACCTAAGCACAATCACACACAATAAATGACATAAGTTGCGTGAGCAGAACACAGCAACCACTACCATCTGATACTGGCTCGACAAGAATCCAGAAGCATAGCGAACTATGTTCATGGTCCGTGCCTCAACTGCCAAGTACTCAGACGTCTACAAAAACTCATGAGACAAATTATTACAAGAGCAGGACCACACCAATCCCCTTCATCCAAACTCTAACACAAACTTCAGTGCAAGCTCTTCTCAGGGGTCATCAGGCAGGCACCTTCCTTCGTCAGTGTTTCGCTTAATTAGGCCCACGACACCTCCAGAGGGCTCAACAGTGAAGTCTGGCGTCCCAGACCCACCCCCCTCCAAGCTTGCTGTAGAAGCACAAACTCATTCCCTTCCCCACACAGCCTCAGCCCTTCTGAACCACAACCACTGACTAGATCTTTCAGCTACATCTGACAACTCCTTCACTACTGTCCTCAGCAAACAACCTCCAATTCCGAATTCAGACAGCAGTCTTGTGGCAGACTTCGCAACAAAGCCTCTAGTACCTACCTCCACCGGTCTAATATACGCTTGCTAGGGTTGTCACGATACCAAAATTTTGACTTCGATAACGATACCAACTGTAGTATCACGATTCTCGATACCAAAACGATACTTGGAAGAAAAAAAAAACAATAAAAATATCAGAACATAAAATGTTTATTTTTGACTGAACTGGATTGAACACTGAACAATCGGTGCAAACGTTTTTATTCTAAAATGAAACATTTGAACAAAAAACAAGTTTCGTTATTATAACCTTAACTATAACATAATTATCTAAACACTTCCTAAAAACTAAAACCAGAGGTAATGGTAGCCTGACTATGTGAACCTGACGGGCGGGCAGAAGTTAAGTTCTGAATAAGGAAAATAAAGAGACAGAAGAACATTACAATGTTATGTTCATTTTAACACTCACTGCTCCGTTTTATTAATCAACTGTTTACCGTTTTTAATAAGCCCATGTTCAGTGTAACGATCAAGCAGGCTACGTGCCTGACCACAGATTTGCGATGGAAACGCGAAAACGTGAACATCTTGTGTTCATGTTTCACAGCCAATGGGATAATGGAGAAATAGAGAAAATCACGGGTCCAAAACAAAACTCCTGCACACTCCTCTCCGTGTTAACGTGATTTACTAGCAGTCGCTAGTAAATCTTAGTAAAGCTACAGACAGAGTGTATCTTGACTAACTCCACTAACCTGTCGACTTCTCAGCTCTTTGTAGAGATCAGGGTGCTTGTCTGCTAAATGAATGAGCGAAATATGATCAGAATTATGTTAAATAACACTGTAACATAGAAGCATAGAACTATTATTTAATTAAAATGATTTTTAAGAACAGCTAAACACAGTGCTGCAGGTCAAACGCGGAGGAGTTCAAGTGCGAGAGAGAGAGACACAGAGAAAGAGACACAGCGAGAGTGAGAGAGAGAGACACAGAGAGAGACACAGAGAAAGAGACACAGAGAAAGAGACACAGCGAGAGAGAGAGAGAGAGAGATTTGCGTGTTCTGGTGTGAGCTACTCACAGGTAAAGGATCTCTTTTATCTCCTCTCCCCTTTATCTAGTCCCACACATAATCCTGCAGCTCCCTCAGTGTTTTCTGTTGTATTTTGCGGCTAGCGCGAGCGCTTACAACTAACACCGCGGACCGCGAGGCGCCTCCGCGCTTGTGCTGAATCCGCTACTGAATCCAACTCCCGCTTCGCGGACAGAATCAGCACAACACCCCCCGCTGTACAACTGCGGGAGTGAAAACAGCGCTTATAAATAAAGTAGTTTAGTTTCACTTTCAGTTTTCGTTATTTTCGTTATTTTATTTAAAAATAAAAATATAAATAAAAAACAGATGCCTACATCTCAGACTATTTTCCCACACTTCACTCCTCGCGCCCGTTTTGTCCACAAGTCGCGGACGAGAGACATCTGTTATTTTAGCCGTCGCCATTCTACACTCGCTGCTGCTCTGCTGGCTTGCGCATGAATCGATTCATTTGTTCAGAAGTTTATCTGAATCCTGCCACACCGACTGCTGCGGTGTGAATCAGTTTTCTTATGAACTGAATCAAATCGCGCCTACTAATTTGACTCATTTGAAGCTAGTGACTGGGCTATATACAGTATCGAAAGCATCGAACGCTAAAGAACCGAATCGTTTTTGATGACGTAGTATCGAAAAAGAATCGAACCTTCGGTACACCGTGCAACTCTAACGCTTGCCACCCATGCTCTCTTACCTCCGCCACCAAGTCTGTATACTTCAGCCTTTTCCTTTCATAAGCTCCATCTACCTCGTCTTCAAACGGAACAGTCAGCTCTATAAAATACACTATCCGCTTACTTTCAGAGTACAGCAGTGTTATTGATGTGGAAAACAGAATCTTTAAAGTAATTTAGTTTATGTTCATCTCACCCCTTTTTCTTAAATTGTTTTGCTTTTTGCGTGAAATTTCAGTACATTTAAAGCTAAATTTTTTCTGAGGACAAATCTTAAAAATCAACGGCACTGGTCAGTTTAAAGAGTGAAAAGCCCTTATTTAACTTTATAAATTAAGCTGCTAGCAATTAACTGGTGACTAGTCAAGACAAGTTCATTTGTATTGTATCTTTCATACATGCCATCAGTTCTATGTTTTACAGAAACATTTCACACACAATGCAGAACAATTATAAAAAAAGTTTCTTAGAATTTATAAGAAAACTGAGAACAAAAACTAATAAAATAATTAATAAGGAATTTGAATAAAAAAATAAATAAAACAAAAGGACATTTGTGCTGGTTTGAATCCTAGTGTTGGGGGCATTACTAGTGTGGATGGGGTATCTGGTCTCCCAAACTGGGGAGGACATAGGAGAAAAAAAAAAAGAACAATCATGTACTAAGAGTTTACCAGAATGCACAAAGATAAAACGTTTTGGCGCAGGTAAATAGATACGTTTTCAGTTTTTTTAGAGGTTATAGTCTACGCAGAACATCTCACAGCTTCTGGGAGTTTATTCCAAATGCAGCATAATGTCTCGTCATTGGTTCTGGTTCTAGGTAGTGTTAACAGATCTGCCTCTACTGATCTGAGGAGTCTAACAGGGCAGTATTTCTCCAGCATATCAGAGATTTACATTGGTAAAAACCTTTTTAGTGCTTCATAGAAAAGGAGCAGTATTTTAAACTTTATTCTCCAGCTGATTGTATGATATGAGCACTGGAGTTACACGTCCCTGCCTCTTTGTCCTGGTTAGTATTCTGGCAGCAGCGTACTGAATAAGCTGCAGTTGTCTGACAGATGTTTGGGGAGGCCAGTGAGGAAGCTGTTACAGTAATCTTATCTACTAGAAATAAAGGCGTGAATGAGTTTTTCTAGATTTGCCTTCATAAAGTCTTTAAATCTTACTGTTTTTCAGGTGGTATAAAGCTGAATTGATAATAGATTTGATATGGCTGTTAAAACTGAGCTCTGAGTCAATTTCGATTAGGGATAGGTGTTAAAATTCAATACTGAAAAAGCACTGACTGAAATGTCTCAGTACTACAGAGTACAGAAAAGTCAAAGGAAATTTGGTGCCTGTTTTGTATTTGAGTCTTACTGATTGTGTGGGGTGGACAGGTGTCTTTATGCAGCTAACGACCTCAAACAGGTGCTTTTAATTTGTGGAGGCGGACTAACAGGTCTTTGAGGCCCAGAATTTTTTGGTGATTGACAGATGTTAATTAAAAAATTATACTTTTTTTTTTAGATTATATCTCTCATAGTGGACGTGCACCTAAGATAAAAGTTTCAGACCCCTCCATGATTTCTAATTTGAAGAAGTCGCATTCAATTACTTATTTTACCTTTTTTATATGTAAAAAAGCATGTATAACCCTGTGTGAAAAAGTGTTTGCTGCTCTAAATCTAATACCTTAGTGGATGCCCCAACAAATAAAGTCAAGGAGGGTTTTTGAGCATAAATGTCCTGTTTAATATCAGCTTAGCCACTTAGCCACTCCAAAACCTCCAAAGCCATGTCCTGCTGTCGAACCTGAAAACATCTGAGCTTGAGGTCACGAACAGATGGCCAGATATTCTTTCAGGATTGTCTCTTACAGCAAGTTGGGCAGGTCCTAAAGCAGCAACGCAGACTCTGACCATCATACTACCACCACCATGTTTTACGTTCAGTATGATGTTCTTTATCTGAAATTATGTGCTAGTTTTACACCAGAAGTTACGGGACTTTCCAAAAAAAAAAAAAACTTATGTCTCTTCAGTCAAAAAAATATTTACCCAAAGTCCTGGAGATCATTAAGATGTTTGTTGGTAAATGTGAGACGGGTCGTTGTGTTATTTTTGGTCAGCAGTGTTTTTTATCTTGGAACTCTCCCATTGTGACCATTTTCACCCAGTCTTTTTCTTATTATTGAATCATTAACACTGATCTTAACTGAGGCGAGTGAGACCTGCAGTTCTTTAAATGTTGTTCTAGGTTTTTTTGGGACCTCCTTTTTCAGATTAATGACTTTGTTTTCTTATCTGTTTTTGAACTTCTTCAGATCAGGGCAAGATGTGCTGCTTTTTGAGATCTTTTATCTGCTTCATGTTGTTAGACAGTTCTATTTAAGGGATTTCTGAATTTATTGTACAATAATCCAGCCTGGTTGTGGTTAGGTAAATGTAACTCAGCTTTCCAAAAATGTGATTAGTCACAATTAATTTATGGGGGGGAGGGGAAATACTTTTTTTTTTTATTTTACAAAGGGCTAGATTGGTTTGGAGTTTTTCCCCTTAAATAATGAAATTATCATTCAAAACGTGCTTGTTCATATTTATAGGTTATATTTGTTTGATATTAAAGTTTATTTGATCATGAAAGGTTTTATTTGATCTGAAAAATGTTAGTATGACAAAAAGAAATGTATATATATATATATATATATATATAT
The DNA here is from genome assembly GCF_023375975.1 of Astyanax mexicanus. Taxonomy (NCBI): domain Eukaryota; kingdom Metazoa; phylum Chordata; class Actinopteri; order Characiformes; family Acestrorhamphidae; genus Astyanax; species Astyanax mexicanus. The sequence goes on from NC_064408.1 coordinate 127,569,167, forward strand.
ATATATATATATATATATACATTACCGTTCAAAAGTTTGGGGTCACATTGAAACATCCTTATTTTTGAAGGAAAAGCACTGTACTTTTCAATGAAGATAACTTTAAACTAGTCCTAACTTTAGACAAATACACTCTGTACATTGCTAATGTGGTAAATGACTATTCTAGCTGCAAATGTCTGGTTTTGGTGCAATATCTACATAGGTGTATAGAGGCCCATTTCCAGCAACTATCACTCCAGTGTTCTAATGGTACAATGTATTTGCTCATTGGCTCAGAAGGCTAATTGATGATTAGAAAACCCTTGTGCAATCATGTTCACACACCTGAAAACAGTCTAGATCATTACAGAAGCTACAAAACTGACCTTCCTTTGAGCAGATTGATTTTCTGGAGCATCACATTTGTGGGGTCAATTAAACGCTCAAAATGGCCAGAAAAAGAGAACTTTCATCTGAAACTCGACAGTCTATTCTTGTTCTTAGAAATGAAGGCTATTCCATGCGAGAAATTACTAAGAAATTGAAGATTTCCTACAACGGTTTGTACTACTCCCTTCAGAGGACAGCACAAACAGGCTCTAACCAGAGTAGAAAAAGAAGTGGGAGGCCGCGTTGCACAACTAAGCAAGAAGATAAGTACATTAGAGTCTCTAGTTTGAGAAACAGACGTCTCACAGGTCCCCAACTGGCATCTTCATTAAATAGTACCCGCAAAACACCAGTGTCAACATCTACAGTGAAGAGGCGGCTGCGGGATTTTGGGCTGAGACTGGCTAATAAAAGAAAAAGATTAAGATGGGCAAAAGAACACAGACATTGGACAGAGGAAGACTGGAAAAAAGTGTTGTGGACGGATGAATCCAAGTTTGAGGTGTTTGGATCACAAAGAAGAACATTTGTGAGATGCAGAACAAATGAAAAGATGCTGGAAGAATGCCTGACGCCACCTGTTAAGCATGGTGGAGGTAATGTGATGGTCTGGGGTTGCTTTGGTGCTGGTAAGGTGGGAGATTTGTACAGGGTAAAAGGGATTCTGAATAAGGAAGGCTATCACTCCATTTTGCAACACGATGCCATACCCAGTGGACAGCGCCTGATCGGAGCCAATTTCGTCCTACAACAGGACAATGACCCTAAACACACCTCCAAATTGTGCAAGAACTATTTACAGCAGGAGCAGGCAGCTGGTATTCTATTGGTAATGGAGTGGCCAGCGCAGTCACCAGATCTGAACCCCATTGAGCTGTTGTGGGAGCAGCTTGACCGTATGGTACGCCAGAAGTGCCCATCCAACCAATCCAACTTGTGGGAGCTGCTTCTAGAAGCGTGGGGTGCAATTTCTCCAGCTTACCTCAACAAATTAACAGCTAGAATGCCAAAGGTGTGCAATGCTGTAATTGCTGCAAATGGAGGATTCTTTGATGAAAGCAAAGTTTGATGTAAAAACAATGTTATTTCAAATACAAATCATTATTTCTAACCTTGTTAATGTCTTGACTCTATTTTCTATTCATTTCACAACGTATGGTGGTGAATAAGTGTGACTTTTCATGGAAAACACAAAATTGTTTGAGTGACCCCAAACTTTTGAACGGTAGTGTATATATTAGGGGTGTCACGATCTCGATATTTTATCGAAATCGAATCGAAATGAGGTCATGGTCTCGAGTATCGAAGTCAAAAAGAGGATCGACGATCCCTCCCGCGCACGTTACGCAAATAGCGCAGCGCGCTACGCAAATGGCGCGGCACCAACACAGCGCATCCTATTCATTTAAATAGAGAGAGCCTGCATGAGCGCAGCCCCGCCCTCAGTTCTGCTGTGTGAGAGACAGCTGCCTTTCAACCACGGAGGAGAAACTGAAAACGGATTTATAGAAATATAGACAGGGCTCTCAGGTTTTGAGTGTCGGCGGGAGTGTGATCACTGTTTTTTATCTGTCCAACGGGGGAGGGGGGGCGGGGGTTGGGCGCGCAGGTTTTGTATCTGTATCTAACGGAGGGGTGGGTGCGCGCAGGTGAGAGCGTGTGAACTCGCTGAAATGCGTGTGTCAGTGTCACTTGAGAACACTGACTATAGATCACAGTGAGGTGCATTAAAAATCTTAAACTTATAATTGACTACACCTGTTGCTTTCCATTGAATTAAAAAAACATCTTTCTCTCAGATAAAGTAAACACAAGCGTGTTTCTGACTAAAATAAAAGCTTTTCAGGAGAGATATAAGTTATGTGTAAATATTTATAAGACAATACCTGACAAAATCTGTTTTAATGACGTTAATAAACATCACTGTGACAGCGCTAGTCACAGTTTCACCACATCACTTATCTAACCAGCCTGTACTGATTTCTGCCCCCCAATAATGCTTTCAATAACCTCTAATAGCCTTTAATAGTCTTCAGTAGCCTTTAAAAGACTTACCTGGCGGCCGTGGTGTGTCCACTAAACTCCGTAGTTATAAACATCCTGAGGTTAGCAGCGCGCTAACTGACCTGTTTATAATGTAATCCGAGCAGTGACTCCGTGTCGGCTGTTCTAACCTGCTGCTGTTAGCTGCTTGGGCTGAAAGATGAACTGTAGTGAGCTGTATTATCCGGTTAGTGGGGTTAAAACCTTTATTTGTTTACAGAAACAGTAAAAACGGACTGGCTGAGCTCTGTAGCCTGTGGCTGGGCTGTACTGAAGTAGTGACTGAGTGAAGAGAGCGGGGCTTGTGCTGCTGCTGCTAGTGGTTGGATGAAGAACTGCAGCTTCATGTAAGTGAGCAGTTTCACCAGCCATCCACACACAGCTCTGATAAACTGCTTGTTTTAATAGTGCACACTGTTGCTACCAAAAAAGTCACTAGATGGCATTACCATATATATCTTAATAAATAATAATAATAATATTTATAATATTTATAATAATAATAATAAATATATTATTTAAATTGTATGAGGCATAAAATAATAACAAGAAAAAAAAACAAGAAAATCGAGAATCGAATCGAATCGTGACCCTCAAATCGAAAATGAAATCGAATCGAGGATGTATATATATGTACATAAAACATGTAAATACACTTTTGGTTTTTAGCTCAGTGTCAGTAGGCTGGATTAATAACTGAATATAAGGTTGAAAACTAGCTAACTGTGGTTTTATTAGGACTTAAAAAGTGAAGCTTTCCAAGAGACAGAACAATAATTATTGCAAGGAAGTAGGTGGACTCGTCCTGTTTTCCTGATTGTACTGGATTGTGTAGTTATAGAGATGTGGATGAAGGGTAAAGAAACAATATAAAATACTATAGTAACAGAATATACATTAACTATTAAACAGAAAGCTCCAGTTCCACAGCTGATCAATTTTACTGTCACCTACATCTATATGCAGCTCATGCTCTTACGGGCTACAGATTATATTCTTCAACGGGGTTAAACTTTTTTTTTTGGAAGCTAGAGTGATTAATCCTGCATATCACTATAGAGGACATGTTCAGCAAAGCTATTTAAGAGCATCTGCAAGTAAATTAATGATTTTCTTCAAAACATTTGTGATTAGTGTGTGCCTACTTAAAAATATATTAGTATGGACATCCTAAAGACAACTGCAAACAGAGTTCACATTTGATTGACTGGTGTACTCTGGCCTTGAGTAGAAGCTTCCTATTGTGTGATTTGATATATAAGTATCTCGTTAAAGCTTTAAATAACATATTTTAACACTTATAATTTCCAACTGAACCAACTCACCTGAGAATCTGCAGTTTACAGTCTAAACTCTCTAGTCCAGCAGAGAGCAGCTCCACTCCTGAATCCTGCAGATCATTGTTACTGAGATCCAGCTCTTTCAGGGAGGGGTTTTCCAACTTTAAAACTGATGCCAAAGTTTCACACATCTTCAATTGAAGATTACACAAAGCTAATCTGAAAAATGTGATATAAACACAAAAGATTTTACAATAAACACAAAGTTTAAATAACACATTTTGGTGATTTTCTTAACATATCATATTTCTTAACAATATCAGATTGTGGTGGTTTTGGCTATTGTTGTTAGTTGAGTGAGTAGTAGATCCTGGCTGAGCTCTATGTATAACCCCAGTTGTTAGGTGCAGGATTTGTCCTGTATTTGTCACGCTGGGATGAGACGGGAGGCGGATTTATATGCGGGTAAGACCAAACTTTTAATAAATAACAAATAAACAAACAAGGGAATAACGAATAAATATATACACATAAACAAACAGGGAAAACCAACACAGAGCTAAGCTAAACAGAATAGAACAAAACAAGGTTAGGGAATATATACAAAGGAATAAATACGTAAATAAGTACAAAACAATTAAATAACGTGAAGCAATAACGTGACGTGGTAAACAATAGTAAACGTGGCGAGACAAACGACAGAGGAAGGTGCAAAGACCGACGGAGGACAAGGTGGCAGAGGAGGGCTATTTATAGTAACATAAAACACACTATAATTAGAAACACCTGGGGAAGGGGCGGAGCTACAAATTACACACACGTAATGGAAAAGTACAAGAGAAACATACTAGGAAACGGGGAAAACACAGGAAAACATAGCAAGGGCGTAACAGTATTATACTACTATGTCATTATTTCTGCTCATACTGCAGAGGGAAAGTGGCCTAAATCCATATTTTAGTGTTCAGTGTGATTTTTTTAATATTCACACTGCCTCACAAATGACACCTATATTAAAACAAGATTTGGGACACATTTATCTGCAGTTTAGACAAAGCCAGAGTTACTTGAGGTTTTGTTAAGATCAGATAGAAATGTGGATAAAACAACTTAAGCAGGAATAAAGAAGACAGGAAGCGTGGACACAACTGTTACATCACAGTAAAATCTATGCAAAAATATTGACATTAATCCCTAAATACAGAGATATAAACTCATCAATCCAGCACCCACTCTATGCATTACTTTCAGTTAAGACGTGACTCCTATTTCCCTTTAGTCTGTTTAAAATAAAGCGACAGAAACACTGACCTGAGAGTCTGCAGTTTACAGTGTGAACTCTTCAGTCCAGCAGAGAGCAGCTCCACTCCTGAATCCTGCAGGTTGTTGTTACTGAGGTCCAGTTCTATCAGTGAGGAGTTTTCCAGCTTTAAAACTGATGCCAAAGTTTCACACATCTTCAATTGAAGATTACACAAAGCTAATCTGAAAAATGTGATATAAACACAAAAGATTTTACAATAAACACAAAGTTTAAATAACACATTTTGGTGATTTTATTAACATATCATATTTCTTAACAATATCAGATTGTGGTGGTTTTGGCTATTGTTGTTAGTTGAGTGAGTAGTAGATCCTGGCTGAGCTCTATGTATAACCCCAGTTGTTAGGTGCAGGATTTGTCCTGTATTATACTACTATGTCATTATTTCTGCTCATACTGCAGAGGGAAAGTGGCCTAAATCCATATTTTAGTGTTTAGTGTGATTTTTTTAATATTCACACTGCCTCACAAATGACACCTATATTAAAACAAGATTTGGGACACATTTATCTGCAGTTTAGACAAAGCCAGAGTTACTTGAGGTTTTGTTAAGATCAGATAGAAATGTGGATAAAACAACTTAAGCAGGAATAAAGAAGACAGGAAGCGTGGACACAACTGTTAAATCACAGTAAAATCTATGCAAAAATATTGACATTAATCCCTAAATACAGAGATATAACCTCATCAATCCAGCACCCACTCTATGCATTACTTTCAGTTAAGACGTGACTCCTATTTCCCTTTAGTCTGTTTAAAATAAAGCGACAGAAACACTGACCTGAGAGTCTGCAGTTTACAGTGTGAACTCTTCAGTCCAGCAGAGAGCAGCTCCACTCCTGAATCCTGCAGGTTGTTGTTACTGAGGTCCAGTTCTATCAGTGAGGAGTTTTCCAGCTTTAAAACTGATTCCAGACTTTCACACGTCCTTACTCCAAGATTACATGAAGCTAGTCTATAATATAAGAATAAACAGATTTTACTTAAAAATACACTTAAATGAAAATGGAAAATAACAGCGTTATTCATACCATAGCATTTATCAAAATAAAGGTGTAATTATACAAACACACCCTATTCTTCATGGTGTCCTGATCTAAAAGAATATTTTAACTGACATACAAATAGAACACAAAATGAAACTGTGAAATACAGTATCTGTGAGATGGACTGGTGTTTCTTTATACAGAGATAGTAATCATGCAGAAAGCTAGAGTTACCCATTAGACAACAGTTTACAGTGAGGGCAGCTCAAGTTCTGGGACAGATTATGAGTTAAAAGACACGAAGAGTGAAGTTTATTGGGTGCTTTTTTAACCTGCCACCATTTACTTTCTCCCTCCATTTATTTATTGGTTATTAAATTCAGATCTGTGTTTTATACAAAAAAAATCAGAAATTCCAGCAAACCAGGCTAAATCTAGATGAGTCAACCCTAAAGCCTCATATACATCCAAACTTTAGTCTCTGTATCTGATTAGTGCAAGACCTCCCAGTGACCTCCTTTATAGATTATCTGATATTATTGATCAGATAACAATAAGTTTTTTTTTTATATTTATACTATCAGATATTAAAAGAGGGAATACTGTAACAAAAGATTATATTTTTATTTGACACATACATACACAGAGTAACAGATTATAACCTGGCCTGTAAGTATTTTAAAATGCTGTAAAATTAATTAATTTTCCATTAAAGACAGTAACTGGTTATTGGGTGAGCTACTTCTCTGTTTTGGGTTTTTCTAGAAAGCATGAATGCGTGTTTCTTTCAGCTGATTTAAAAGGTTAATTATGTATCAGCAGTTTTATCAGCACTCATTTTACTCATAACAGCAGCTAACTTTAATAGCTTACTCATTGACAGACTGAAATGACTGTAACGCTATCTTGCTAACCATCGGTAGATGCTTGATTAAACTGTACCTGTGGAATGCAGAGTACTTGCCCTTAGCATGCTGGCTTTGTTCAATTTCCAAGTAAAGTGTAGCATTTTAGCATTTCCACAGTAAAATATCTCCAAACTAACAACTTTATAATCAAATCAGCAGCCAGACATTTAGTCACTGAGGATAAAACTGCTGTGTGTTCATTGTAAACTGTCGAAGTGGAATTTGGATTGGTGCTGTGTCTCATGTTGGTGTTACGTTGGGATTATGGTGTTTGCCTGATATCTAAAACAATAATTTAATAAATATCTACTGTATCTACTAATATAAAACATTGTGATTAATACATATTCACCAGTGATTTAATGAAAACTGTGAATGCCTGAATAAAAATACTCACAAAGCTCTTTTGGATATTTTAACTACTTGCAGCAGCCTCAGAAAACACTTCTCTGATGGATCATATTTACTGAGGTTAAACTCCTTCAGCTCTTCTTCTGAATTCACCAACACAAACGCCAGAGCTGACCACTGAGCAGGAGAGAGTCTGGCCTGATGAAGACGATCACCTCCACTCAGGTATTTCTGCACTTCCTGCACTAGAGAATGATCATCCAGTTCATTCAGACAGTGGAACAGGTTGATGGATTTCTCTGGAGAGGAGTTCTCCTCAATCTTCTTCTTGATGTATTTGACTGTTTCCTCATTGCTGTGAGAGCTCTTCTCTTTCTGTGTCAGTATGAATCGTAACAGAGTCTGATTAGACTCCAGTGAGAGACCCAGAAGGAAGCGAAGGAACAGGTCCAGATGTCCACTCTCACTCTGTAAGGCTTTATCCACGGCACTGCTGAGGAAGTCATTCATCGATTTCCTGCTGAAAAGCTCAGATAGTCCAGTGGTTTGCTGTTCTGTGGTTTGCATATTCCGATCCTTAGTGTTGAAATAGAGAAATGCATATAAAGCAGCGAGGAACTCCTGAATACTCAGATGTACAAAGCTGAAGACCTTCCCCAGGTCCAGCAGTTCATGTTCCTGTCTGAAGATCTGGGTACACACTCATGAGTACACTGATACTTCTCTAATATCGATGCCACTCTCTCTTAGATCTTCCTCATAGAAAATCAGGTTTCCTTTCTCCAGCTGCTGGAACGCCAGTTTCCCCAGAGCCAGGATACTTTCTCTAGTCTGCTGAGGATCAGTTTCACTTTTCCCACTGTACTTCTGGCTCTTGTGTTTGATCTGAAAGATTAGGAAGTGTGTGAACATCTGCGTCAGGGTTTTGGGGGTTTCTCCACCCTCAGCTTCACTCAGCATTCTCTCTAGAACAGTGGCTGTAATCCAGCAGAAGACCGGTATGTGGCACATGATGTAGAGGCTTCTTGAAGACCTGATGTGTGAGAAGACTTTGTTGGCCAGGTCCTCATCCCTGATCCTCTTCTTGAAGTACTCCTCTTTCTGAGGGTCACTGAAACCCCGCACTTCTGTTACCTGGTGAACACACTCAGGAGGGATCTGACTGACCGCTGCTGGTCGAGAGGTGATCCAGAGGAGAGCAGAGGGAAGCAGATTCCCCTTGATGAGGTTCGTCAGCAGAACATCCACTGAGGTTTGCTCTTCTATTTCCACCAAGTTCTCATTGTTCTGGAAATCCAGAGGAAGTCGACACTCATCCAGACCATCAAAGATGAACATGATCTTATAGCTCTTATAATGTCTTGGTTTTAAATCTTGTGTTTCTGGGAAGAAGCGCTGAAGAAGATTCACCAGACTGAGCTTCGTCTCCTTCATCAGATTCAGTTCTCTAAAAGGAAGTGGAAATATGAAGAGAACATCCTGATTTACTTCTCCTACAGTCCAGTCCAGAATGAACTTCTGCACAGAGACTGTTTTTCCAATTCCAGCAACTCCTTTAGTCAGTACAGTTTTGATGGGCCGGTTCTGTTCTGGTAAGGGTTTAAAAATGTCGTTACATTTGATTGGTCTTTCCTCTGTTGGCCTTTTCCTGGATGCAGCTTCAATCTGCTTCACCTCATGTTCCTGATTGATGTCTCCACCTCCTCCCTCTGTGATGAAGAGCTCTGTGTAGATCTCATTCAGAAGTGCTGACTTTACCTGAGCTGAGATTCCTTCATTAATTCTCTGATATTTTTCCCTCAGTTTGGATTTGAGCTTTTGTTGACATGCTGGGGCCAATTCTGATTATAGGGAAAGACAATAAGGAAAATGTAATCAGCTGTAATCAAGCATTAAAGACACTGTAGAACAACTCTGTGATACAGTAAATAAATAATTTCATAATAAAGATTGCAGTATGTTGTCTTTTATACTGCAATACATTTTTTATTCTCTTTGAAAATCAGCTCTAAAGAAATAAATTAGCACCAGGTTGATACCAATAGTAACTCTTACGGCTCTCTAGTGTGTTGGCGAGGTCTGTCTGCTTCATGTTCCTCAGGATATGCAGTGTGATCTTCAGCACCCCCTCCCTTTGATCATCCTCCACCTCTCCCTCAGAGCATGCTGGGTAATCTGAACTCAGGAGTCTCTTGAATGTGTTCAGCTCGTTTTTCACTAGAGAGATAAACTTCTGCTGCAGCTTCTGATAAAGAACAAACATCACAGAATCACTAAAGCTGTTACAGTGCTGAGACAGATGATCTGAACAATCTGAACATCAGAAAGAGATCAATCTGAGGAGGGGAGGAGTTATAGATGCTCTGGTCTTAATATTAACAATATTACAGTTATGATAGACCAATTACGAATGTTCACCTTAAATTGAAAATAAACTGAAAAATAAAAGAAATCAGGGAGATCCCAGTTGTATATACGGTTTAGGACTAACCTCGAATATTTGTTCCAGTTTTTCCCTGTTTATTATTTTCTTCTTCTTTCTGTGGACAAATAGAAAATCCACACTGTAATCTACAGGAATAAATAAGCTGATATAGCAGCTCACATCTACACATACAACTGATATTTATTATAACAAAAACTACAATAAAAACAAAAGCATGAATTCTCATTTTGTTCCTGGATGCATCTTAGAAACAACACAAGAGAAATCAAATAAAGAATACCAGACAGTAACTGATCAAATATATGAAGTTCATTTCCTAAAGGAAATGCAGAATGATGGCACAGAATACATGGTTTCATCTGATTTATAGGGTGTTGCTATAATATAGTTGTTGGTTGTAGGGCTGAATGATTTTGGAAAATAATCTAATTTCAATTTTTTATCTATAAATTGCGATTGCGATTTAAAATGCGATTTTTTAATGTTTTCTCAAGTATTTTTCAACAAACAGAAGCAATAAATCAATTTGTTTAATAATAAACAATGTCAGATTTATTTAAAGCACAGATAGCAATAAAGCAAACAAATCTATGCTTTTCCTTTTCACCATTTGTTTTTTTTTTAATAGAAAAATAAATATATAAATAGCTTTTCCTTTTCACCATTTTTTTATAGAAAAAAATAGATATAAAAAATTAAGAAGATTAAGAGAAGATTTTGTGTTTCTACGTGCAGCGCAGATTTATACATAATAAACAGAGTCACGCGGCTGTGAGCGGTGAATACAGCGCAGACGGCGCGTGCATGGACACAGTGTTTGTTGACAGCTGTGGTAATTAACGTTATCCACCTCCTCTAGCTGTTCTCGGTTCGGTTCTTTTGATCCGCACCCGAGTGCGATAACTGTTTTCACACCTGCTCAATCGAACCGCACTAAAGTTACAAACGGACCAGAGTTCGATTTAACCAGACCAAACAGTGCTGGTGTGAAAGTGCGCTGTGTTGACTTCACTTCTCCACCTCCCTGCCTCGGGTTTGCTCCGCTCGTCCTCGGCTCGGCTCGCTCCCAAGTCACGTGACCAGTCAAATCGCAGCCTGTGTGGTTAGAGAATCTCATTTTAAAATATCGCGAGATAATCGCAAATGCAATTAATCGTTCAGCCCTAGTTGGTTGCTAAGGTGTTGCTATACTGCAGATGTTGGTTAAGCTGTTCCTAGAATGCTGATAGGCTGTTCCTAGATGTTCCTATGTTATAGCTGTTTGTTGATGAGGCGTTGCTGTGAGCTCCAAGTGTTTACTGGATTTTGTAAAAGATGAATGTTGTAAAGAATGAATGAGTGAATGGGTTAAGGAAGACAGCCTACAGAAAAAAAATGTGATCATATGAGGACCCAGCTGGCACATAATCGACTTCAATGTTGAAATGTGGTTAAAATATGGTTGAAGTAATGTCTGTTTTTGTTTCAATGTTGAAACAATGTTGAAACAACATTTAATGTTAAATAGTTCTGCAATTGTTAAAATTGTAATGTTGAATCAACATAATATCCTCAAACTTCTGCCTTTTGAATTAACATTTTACATTTCATTACCATACAATTTCAAAAAATGGTTAGATGGAGGGATGAAAAAGTGGTTTTACTTTCATTTGCAGCAACTGCTTTTTAATTTGGCACCAATTCTTCACCATATCTGGGGGAATGTTCATGTTTTATTAGTTTTACTGTTGGGTTTTTGAGATTAAATGTTGAATCAGATTGGTAGTGGTGGGTAACATTCTTTATACTCAGCTTTACTAAAAGATTTTCTCATTTTAGTGAGATATGGTTAATTAAAGGTTGAATTGCCAAAATCAACACCAAATGATTCAATGCTGATTCAATGTGGAAATGCCAGCTGGATGAAAATGAGTGAACATATCCAAATGTTCCAGACAAGAAGACATCACACAATCAGACCAAACAATCTGGACTTAGAACAAATGTTGATATCTCAAAAACTGCAGGACAAGTTATGCAATAAATATTCCAAAGTAAAATACAACCCCAATTTCAATAAAGTTGGAAAGTTGTGAGAAACATAAATAAAAACAGAATATGATGATTCGCAAATCCTTTTTAACCTGTATTCAATTGAATTCACAACAAAGAGAACATATTTAATGTTCGATCAGGTAAAATTATTTTTAGCAAATTTGAATTTGGTGCTGCAACACGTTGTAAAGAAGTTGTACAGGATGATGTTTATCTCTGTGTTTCATCATCTTTTTTATTTAACACTCAATAAGAGTTTGTGAACTGAGGACACTGATAGCTGAACTTTGTAGGTGGAATTCTTTCTCATTCTTTCTTGATGTAGATCTTCAGCTGATCTACAGTCCGGGTCTCCGGCGTCGTATTTTGAGCTTCATGACGCTCCACAGGTTTTCAGTGGGAGACGGTTCTAGACTGCAGGCGGGTCGATCTAGAACCCGCACCCTTTTACTATGAAGCCGAGCTGCTGCTGCTGTAACTCCTGCAGAATGTGGATCAGCATCGTCCTGCTGAAACAAGCAGCAGGACGTCCTGAAAAAGACGAAGCTCAGACGCAGCAGATGTTCCTCCAGAACCTGGATGAAGCTTTCAGCATTAATGGAGCTTCACAGATGTGCAGGTTCTCCAGGTCATGGGTTCTAACTCACTAACTCACCCCCACACCATCAGATACGCTGCTTTAGAACTTTACTCTGAGAACAATCCGGACAGTCCTTTTCTTTGTCTCAGTCTTTGGTCCAGAGGACACGACGTCCATGATCTCTAAAAATCATGTTAAATAGTTCAGAAATAAAAAATCTGCTTTAATATTTTATTTTTGAGCCAATATTAAAAGCAAAAAAAAAAAGAATCTCTTTCAAGTTACTAATTTGTGTTTTTATGAGTGTTAAGGCATTTTTAGGCTGTAATGGTCATCTCTTTCTCTCTTTCTCTGGGAAGCAGGTTTAGAAATCCCAGTTTCAAACTAAATAGTCTATATCATGTTAATTGATGAAATCAGTTAATTCCGTTTTACACAATAGAGCTCTCAGGATTAGAGACACATTTTATTATTGAAGATTGTCAGCATTGCTGAAAGAAATGTTTTTATTATTTAAAAACATTGTAAGTAAGATATAGGCGTACTATAATCAGTTTTGGACTGGATTTTTTGTTTTATTGTTAATGTCTGCACTGATATTTTAAAGACTGTACGATCATGAAAATATGAAAAGTGTATGAACCCTGTAACCGCCTCAGACAGCCTGTCCAAAGCTGTGCACCTCAGTTTAGCAGTGCAGATATTTCCAGTTAAAGCTGAATTCATGCTTTTAAACACAAAAAAACGCTCTTATTTACCTTTTAAAAGGCCATTTAAATGCTTAATTATGGTTGTTTTGCTGTTTTCCTCGGGTTTTGAGTGATCAGCTGACTCTAAAGCGCTGACTCAGCTCTCGGTCGGTCCGGGTCTCTGTGGTGAGACAGCGTGCGGGTGGGGGCGGGGCTTTTAGAAAACTGAAACAATGGACTGTAACATTTTTCCAATATCGTGCAGCCCTAGCCCCGTCTCAACTTCATTGGAACATGTTGCAGCATCAAATTCAAAATGAGTGAATATTTGCAAAAAACAATAAAGTTTATCAGTCTGAACATTGTCTTTTTAGTGTATTCAGTTAAATATAGGTTGAAAAGGATTTTCAAATAATTGAATTCTGTTTATATTTACATTTTACACAAAATCAAAGCATAAATTGATTGGAATTGGGGTTGTAAGAAAAAGTATACAAAGCAGAAAACAATATAGATATATAGTGATTTAGTGTATTTAAAATACTAAACATCAATCTCAGAACACAGATCACCTTACTGTCTCTATAGACCGTTTCAATGAGGAAAACAATAATAAAGATCCTGCACATGTCTGTTCCTTCCACACTTCCGGTGGCGCTATTTTCAACTATACAGCTGTCAGAATGAGAGCGCATATTTCACAAATCTCCCGAAAACAGAGCAAACATACGATCAGAAATTAGTAAAAAGTGATCAGACCTCTTTTCCTGATCCTTTTGATAAGGATTTAAGAGGGAAGTTCTTTCCTCTGATTTAAAACGCTTGATAGAGGTGATCTACCCAGATATGATCACTACCTTGTTGAAACGGAGGCAGTGAAAGAGCATTTAATTCATTTCTCAGTGTAAAAGTTGTGAATATTTGTTCCTGTAGTAGAGAAGCATCACTATGGTGAGGTTGTAGCAAGTCAAACGATATCCAGCACGAACTCTGCATGATTTATAGATCAGAAGGAGGGAGGAGTTGTGAGCGGACGCTGTAACTGCAGGCAGGTCAGCAGAGTGAAAAACCAAAGCAGGCGTGTTTACTATGGAGGACCAAAAATGACATAAATATAAATAAAAAAATGTTGAAATAAATAAATTAATAAATAAATAAATAAATAGTTAAATAAATACATGAATAAATAAATAAATGTTGACATAAATAAATGCACATATAAATGAATAAATACATTTATAAATAAGAACTGTATTTATTAATTTATTTATTTACCTATACAATTATTTGTGCATGTATTTATTTATTTATTTATTTATTCACGTATATGTGCATTTATTTATATATTTATTAATTTCAACATTACTTTATTTATTCATTTATTTATTTATATATTTAAACATTTATATGTGTATTTATTTATACTTATGTAATGTTTGGTCCTCCATAGTTTACTTGTTTAAAGAACAATTTGACCTGATTTTCAGTGTTTGTGACTCTCAGATTAGGTGAAGTTTGAATTCATGTTAAATTAAAAAGTTACGTCCACTGTTTTAAACGCTGTTTACCGCTAAACGGAAGTGTTCTAGGAACAGCGACGTCACTTCCTGTGCTCGTGAATATTCCTCTGAAACGGTCTATATACAGATATATGTGTAATTCTCCCCCCTGTAGCTGATCCTGTAGTTTAGAGCAGCGATTAAATAAATACATTGTTTTTTTTAAGCGTAAAATAATTAACGCTCCTCTGATTTTGTTCTCGTATTTTATATTGGAAAAAAGAGACAGAGAGACGTGTGCAGCATTCTTGCTGCCATGGTAACCACCATTCGTTTGCCGGTGTTGTGCCGTATTTAGCACCCCCTCTCGAGAGCGCACTCACCTTTCTCTTGACTTTAACTTTACTTAGAAATACGTGGAAAAATGGAAATACCCAAGATGCTGTTCATGGTGGGGGTGGGGATTTCTTCACAGCTGTTGGAACATGCCCAACTGTCTCACTGACTTCCACAAAATACAGGTTAGATAAAATGCTCTTGTTTTGTAGTTTTATTTAATTTATTGTATTTCCCTTTATACCTGCAGTCAGCACGGTCCTTCTCAGTTTCTCACTAATGTTCTCTGAATACAGAGATATGCAGAAAAGTGAAATAGCAAATGTTTTGGGCTTATTCTGATATTTAATTTGATTGTAGTAACTTTTATACATGTAGTTGCTTTTAAATTCACTTTGCATGTGTAAGGGGCTGGAAATTTAATAAAGGAAATAGACATCCCTTATGCTTTTTTCTTTTTTCTACTGATTTTTTCTTAATAAATTGTATGCACAATTTGGGTATTTTTCTTTAGTTGTACTGTTTTGTTTTCATTTTGTTTTGTCTAGATTAGGATTTCTTTAAATAAACTTTATTAGTTTTTAAGCAAATTGAACTGAAGTACTAATAAATGGCACTAGACCAGCAGGGGGCGCGCCTTAATTAGAGATCGGGCCAGAGTACAAAACAGGCAGCGAGGAGTCACTCTTCAGAACGCCAGGTTTTTTCAAACGCTGACTTCTGTGTCCGTCTCTCTTGTTTTTAAGGGACACGGACGTTTGTACCGTGCCCAAGGTTTCCCCTAGGCCTGAGGCCGGTAACACATGCATATGTATGTGTAAATGTGTTTTTGAGGGTATTTTTCAAAAATAAATTTGTTTGGTTTATATTCTATAAAAAGTGGGTTGTGATTTAATGACCATGAGAAAATTTGAATCTCTGAGGCTTTGATGTTTCACTCACTGTGGGTCAGAGGTCACAGCTTCATCACTGAACTCTGGAGGAAGACCCATGGAGGCGTCACTCTTCAGAGACACTCCACTGGGGGCTGGAGATGCTCCTCTCTGGGTTTCAGTTCTGTTAACATTAAACACAGTGAAACTCCAACACACAGCACATCTTTAATAAAGATCAGGAACTGAAGAGCTTCACTCTCAGAACAGAACAGTAGTTTAGTGCAGTGATGTACCGAGACCCAGAGCTTCCTCCTCCACTGCTGAACTCTGGAGGTTCCAACATGGACCGGTCACTCTTCATAGACACTCCACTGGGGGCTGGAGATGCTCCTCTCTTCTCCCTGTAAACAGATCTTCATGATGATCCATGATGAGAGTAAAGTGTGGAGTAAACTCATTCACAGGTTCCACACTAACTTTTTCATAACTGTTCCAGAAGCTTCCCAAAGCTTTCTGAAAATCCCTCGTCCAATAAACACACATCATTTTATTCTTTATCAAAACTGCTGCACAAATCTGTAACTTCATAAAGTCATCCGCCATCATGTCTGGATTATATTGAGGATGTGTTTTATGTGTATTTATGACCAGCCATCCCATTAATTCAAATTATTACAGTATTATTACTTAAAACAATAATAATGAATAATATTACAGGTGCTCTTCAAGAGTTCAGTGGTTTTATTTGGTAATGCTTAGATTTGTTTTATTTCTGGTCTGTTTACAACCAAATATTTTCAACAAATTCCTGCAGTAATATCATTTTAAATGAAACATGATTAATAATATAATATGGAAAGTTGTTTCCTCTGATTTTCTTCTTCAATAAGACTTTAAATTGTGATCTATACATGATTTAAATACACAGAACCGAGGTTCTCCTCTCCAGAACTACAACCCCCAGCATGCACCTGACAACATCACGTGTTCAGAACTAGCCAATCGCTGCACTTTCTCACGCTCCTCATCTCCGGAATTTTAGAAGTGAGTTCAGCTGTTAGTAATTTGTACGTGTATATAAACCCATTTGTTGGTATTATTTTTCTTTAAGTATTTCACTGTTGATCCAGCGACAGACTGAGCGTTTTCTTTCTGATTGTATTTCTGTAAATGTATCTTTTTTTTCTCGTGTTGAACTTTGTCTCTTTTGCTCTGTTTTTACTGTGTTTTCTGGTGGTTTGGACTGTATTTCTGGATCAGGATTTCTCTTTTATTAGAGTTTATGTCTCTGATGTATGGGTTTATTCTTACTCTGGTTTTGAACACTGCTTGTATTACGACTACACGTTTTTTCCTTTAGTATTAAAGCCTCATCTACTTTTTACCACACTGATCTGAGTTCAGTCTGTAGAGTTACAAAAACTCTTGTGTTTATTTTCCATGTTCAGTTTCTCTGCAGTAAAAGCGAGCGCAGCTTTCTCCTCCAGCTCCGCTGTGCACACGGCTACCGTAATACACGGTTTATACTCTCACTAAAACTTTCACACAGATTCATCTTTCTTTTCTCCAGCAAATATGTTACTTTTATATTGCTTACATCTGTTCACATGCTTGACATATTTTTATTTTATATATATCGTTATTAAGATCACTATCATTATAATTATTTTACACACGCCTGATTTTCTGGTGATCCCCCCTATGTGCAGATTATTAAATTAGTTCATTTTAATTAATTCACCTGAATTACTTATATTTATATAATTATTTACCATATACTTTTTTATAAAGAATGAACTGATCCGTAGGGACTGAAAGTTCTGATTAAACTAAATATTAATTATATTTATAATAACTGAGATAAAGATAACTGATGGAGAGGAATATTATTTGAACTATGGATTTCTGTATTAATCTGCAGGTGAGAGATTTTGTTTTTGCTAGTTTGTTAAATGATTTTCTATGTTTAAAAGCAGCACAGGGTTCTGACTCTGGTTCAGGAGAACCTCGGTTCTGTGTATTTAAATCAGTAAAATTTGTGGAACACAGGTCCAGGATCAGAGCTGCAACCATTAAAATATAAAAACTACTTTACTAATAAAATCTATCAGTTAATTTACTCACTTTAGGACAGAGGCTCCTCCTCCACTGCTGGAGTTCTGAGGATCCATCATTTACTCTTCTTCATTCACACACAGCTGGAACCCCTGAGAACAGATCAGCCATTACAATAAAACCACTATTCTTGCAATAATAACATTATAATCAGAACTGCATTAAACAATTCCTGATAAACAAACAAAACCAACAAAAACAGGGAACATTTCATAACAGTGTGATTTAACCTCATTACAGATTAACTTAGATTACAGACATTTACTGATTTTATAATTATTATAATTTAATTATCACTAGTAATATAAAATAATATAAACATTATTTAAGTATAATATAAAACAGCAGGATTAAAAACACTAACACTAATTATTTATATTAATAATTATTAAAATATTACTATTAATAGTATTAAATAAATGTTATTTAAGTATAATATAAAACAGCAGGATTAAAAACACTAACACTAATTATTCATATTAATAATTATTAAAATATTACTATTAATAGTATTAAATAAATGTTATTTAAGTATAATATAAAACAGCAGGATTAAAAACTCTAACACACCACGTGATCTTGAGCTCCGTTGCTCCCCCTGCTGGTTGAACAGCGCTACTGCATATAAACACGCCTTTATAGCAGCTCCGTGTTTTTATCTCCCCAACAGATCAAAGCCCACATTAAGCAGTAATGCGCTTTAAACAGCATAAACTACACTGTGATCAATAAATATCGATCTATATCTGCGCATTTCTCTTCAGTTTACAGCATTATTGATCTGTTACAGCTGATTGTTCTCCAGCCGGTCTGATCTAGACCAGGTCCAGGTCTGATCCAGGCCCGGTTCAGATCTCCATGCTGATCCTGGTTCTTCCAGTGGAATCGGACACTGAGCTGAGCTTAAAGAACCGGTTCTGGATCTGAGGAACCCTTAGAACCGGTTCTGACTTTAAGCTACACGGTTCTGTTCTACATTCTCTTCAGTTCTGAACTTACCGAGTCAATCCGGACTTCTGTTCTCTTCTAATGGAGGAAACTAAACTTACTTTCACTTTCTCCTTCTATGCGTCACATCCCGCCTACTCTCTCTCTCTCTCTCTCACTCTCTCTCTCTCTATTCTCTCTCTCTCTCACTCTCTCTCTCTCTCTCTCTCTATTCTCTCTCTCTCTCTCTCTCTATTCTCTCTCTCTCTCACTCTCTCTCACAATTCTAAAACATTATACACTCGTACAAACGTTTCGCATTATTTAAAATGCACGTCATATGCATAAAAATGATTATCTATTAATCTCCTTATGTGTTAAAACATTTATTCATGTAAAATGTGCTGTTAAACCTGGCTTTCAATGAATGAGGTAAGCCCTCTGCTCCGAACACAAGAAGCTGGCTCTGAATCTGCTGATTTCTTTTAACCAATAAGCAGTGTTCCCTCAAAAAACGAAACAAATGGAGGGAAACTGTACTACATAAATACTAAACCCCTCTCAAAACCATTAGTCCACCATGGATACTGGAGAGTTTGTCTTGCTGGCTGTTGGAGCACTTTACCTCCTGGAGAAAGCGCAGTCACCGCTCTGCGTGGATCCATCAGACCCTGCTGTCCCGCACACAGCATGGAGAATTCCTTCACCCTGTGCAGGAGCTGAGGCTGGATGATGACAGGTTCCAGCGGTACTTCAGACTGGACAGGAACCAGTTTCATTCCCTTCTTGCTAAAGTGGGTCCCCGAATTAGCCGAATGGACACAAATTACCGCAAGGCTATTTGTGCATCCCAACGCTTGGCTGTTTGCTTAAGGTAAGTGCAACTTATTTAATATAATATATTATAATATATACAAAATTAATAAACTTAATAATATAGGTAACACTTTATAATAAGGGTACATGTCATGACATTAATTCAGGCATTCATTAAGGATGAAGTCATGAGGAATTATACAGGAACAAATGAATGGGTGTAGTAGTGTGGGTGGTGTGGTCAGGAGGTACCGCTGTCGAATAGCGTCGTAAAGGCAAAGGAGGCGCTTGGAGCAGTTGTAAACTGTTCAGCTATAACAGTTTATTGACAAAAAAAACAAAAAAGAATACAACACACTATATACACTTATTTTTAGGAGTAGGCAGAGATAAGTGGATAATGCTACCACTAGTTAAGACTTAAGGGTAAGAACGCTAACCCAGTCCTTAATAGAGTTCTTAAGCTTTTTAGCTCCAGCAAACATGTCCGTCTCAGAGAACTCAATCTACCTCTCTTCCCGTAATGCTCACCCTATACCCCTTAAATACCCCCCGGGCTAAACCAAAAGAGTACATGGGTGAAACAGCTACCCACAATTACACATATAACAAATATACACATAACCGGTTATCTTCACTCATACGACATACTAGGACTTATAGGACAGGTAAGTATAATACACACATATACATACACATTTAATTAACAATTCTGCTTTTTCCCCACAGGTAATCTGGAACCCCCCCGGCACCAAAGGTTTCTTCCCACCCCATTAAGGGTATAAAAGCTGGGTGACCCGCGCGCTGCCACTCCATAAGGAAGCCGGTAAGTAGCAGGGGTAACCTGCCTAATTAAATATTAAAAATTGTCTTTCAGGATCGTTGGTGATTGGTGTGGGGACCCACCATATCACACACCCCCCCCCTTATGTTCAGAGCCCTTCTGAATCTCTAGAAAGGTAGTCCGCTGTGACATTTTGTGTCCCTTTGCGATATTTGACCACACATTTGAACGGTTGCAGTGACAAATACCACCTGGTGATTCGGGCGTTACTGTCTTTCATGCGCCGCATCCATTGCAATGCACGATGGTCAGTCTCTAAAGTGAAAGCCTGCCCCACCAGATAATATCTGAGAGAGTCCAAGGCCCACTTAATTGCGAGCGCCTCTTTCTCAATCGTGGAGTAGTTCTTTTCCCTGGGGAATAACTTCCTGCTGATGTACAGGATCGGGTGCTGCTCATCACCATCACCTTGCAGAAGCACTGCCCCCAGGCCAACTCCTGATGCATCCGTCTGCACCAAAAACGGCCGCTCCCAGTCTGGACTCCATAGCACAGGTGCTGAACACAATCGTGACTTCAGTGTCTCAAAAGCCTGGTCACACTCCGGTGTCCACTTCACCTTTTGTGGATGATCTTTCTTTGTGAGCTCTGTGAGAGGTGCTGCAACACTGGAGAAGTCCGGGATGAACCTCCGGTACCACCCCACAAGACCCAGGAAGGATCGGACCCGCCTCTTCGTTGTGGGGATCGGGGTGTTCCGAACTGCCTCCACCTTGTCAACTTGAGGGCGTAGTACTCCGTTTCCCAGGACATATCCCAGGTAAGAGACCTCAGGCTGTGCCATGCTGCATTTCTCTGGGTTGATGGTAAGCCCTGCCTCTTTCAGCTTTGTGAGCACCCGAGCCACATGCTCCACGTGCTCAGCCCACGACTCACTGTAGATGACAACGTCGTCAATGTAGGCCGCGGTGAAGTCCTCCATGTGCCTCAGTACTCTGTCCATGTCGCTGGAAGGTTGCTGCAGCCCCGTGCAGACCGAACGGCATTACCGTGAACTGATATAGTCCACTGGGTGCTCGAAATGCTGTCAGCTTCCTTGACTGGTGATCCAATGGCACTTGCCAGTATCCCTTGCACATATCCAACGTCGTCAGGTACTTGGCCCTTCCTAGCCGTTCCACCAGTTCGTCAGCTCGTGGCATGGGATATGGATCAAATGCAGAGACACTGTTCAGCTTGGAAAAGTCCACACAAAATCTCAGCTCTCCATTCTTTTTTGGAACCAGGACCACTGGACTGCACCATTCGCTGGTCGAAGGTTCGATCACCCCCATGTCCAGCATGTCTTGGACTTCTTTTTTCAGGTTCGGGATGAGTCTTGCTGGAACTCTGCAGCTGGTCTGTCTGATTGGTTCTGTCTTATTCAGCTTGATGGAGTGCCCAGTCAGGTCTGTGCGCCCCGGCTCTTCCTTGAACAGTCCCTCTGGGATGACTTGTTGCAGTGTTTGTTGTTGCTGGTGTGAAAGGTGAGAGAGTGATACTGACGCTGTACCTTCTTGAGCTCCAGGGAAGTACTGTTCTTCACACTCCTCCTCGTCCTCTACAGCCCTCAGCCATAACTGCTCAGAGGTCGCCCCATCTTGCCAGCGCCTCAGCATGTTGATGTGGAAGGTCTGGGTGGTCTTCTTCCGATCAGGCAGGTAGAGTTCGTAGTTTGTCTGCCCCAGCCGCTTTGTCACCTCATACGGACCTTGCCACTTTGCTAGGAGGCTGGTATCAGATGTTGGCAGCAGGATGAGTGCCTGTTCCCCCACCTTCAGCTCTCTCTTTCTTGAAGCTGCATCATACCACTTCTTCTGATTGGCTTGTGCTTGCTCCATGTTACCTTTCACCAGCATGCTCAGCTTCTCCATCTTGTCCCTCATCCTCCTGACGTACGACAGGATGTTCAGCTGCAGCTCTGGCTTCTCACCCTCCCAAGCTTCTTTCAGCACATCTAGGGGTCCTCGCACCTCTCGTCCGAAGAGCAGCTCAAATGGTGAGAATCCACTAGATGACTGTGGTACCTCCCGGTACGCGAAGAGCAGGTACGGAAGCCACTTGTCCCAGTCAGATCCTGTATCTGAGACAAATTTTCTCAACATGTGTTTGAGAGTTTTGTTGAATCTCTCAGTAAGGCCATCAGTCTGAGGGTGATAAGGACTAGTCCTAATGCCTCTAATGCCTAGCAGTGCCATCACCTCGCTCACTAGTTTGGACGTGAAATTAGTGCCTTGGTCAGTAATTATCTCTTTTGGTATCCCCACCCTAGAGATTAATTGGATCAATGCGTTCACTACTTGACGGGCTTTAACTTTTCTCAGAGGAAAAGCCTCTGGATACTTGGTGGCGTAGTCGCATATCACCAGAATGTCCCTATTACCTTGTTGGCTCTTTGGTAATGGTCCTACAATGTCCATTGCTACTCTTGAGAATGGAACCTCAATTATTGGCAAGCTGACTAATGGCACTCTATCCGACTTGTTGGAGGGGGCGGTTAATTGGCACGCTTTGCATTTTTTGCAGTATTCTACTACATCCTTATACACGCCTGGCCAGTAAAACCTACTCAAGATCCGGTCTACTGTTTTATTTTGGCCTAAATGACCTGCCCATTCACTGGTGTGTGCCAGGTCTAAAATCTCTGATCTTAGTGCTTTTGGGATGACTAAGAGTTGCTGATTACCTTTGACCCTATACAGTTTCTCATCCTCTAGCACAAACTGAACATCACCATTTTGCTGGTGTTTACTTTTGCTGGCCCTATTAAAGAGTATTTTAAGGGTTTCATCTGTCTTCTGTAAGCTACCAATATCAGCTGGGAATTTTGGATCCTCCAAGCTCGGTACAGACAGTTGCTCCTCCACCCTAGTACCTCTGACCTTGGCCTGCCGCTTTTCTCTTTTGCTCTTACGTACACGACATGCCGTAGAGAATGGCAGCTGTTCTGCCCTTTGCTTGTTCTCAGCACTTTCACTCAACTTAGTCTGCTGTCAAGTGACCGCATATACACTAGCCGTGACACTATTTTCACTAAGCAGATCTAATAAAATCGGAACATCTCTACCCAGGATCACGTCGTAAGGCAGTCTATCTACTACCCCCACCTTGAGCATATAGGCCTGTCCCTTTATCTCAATTTTCACGTCAGAAGTAGGGTAAGTTCTCTCGTCCCCATGTACGCATTTAACTCTTAACTTGCTGTCGTGAAATATTTGGGGCCCTGGTAAGCTTTGTTTGGTGATCAGGGTTTGACTGGCTCCTGTGTCTATTAAAGCTTTATGGGTTCGTTTACCGATTATGACGGTAATAACTGTGTCCATGTTTGGTGCAACTTCACCTTTCCTGTCCGGTTTAGGTACATAACATAGTTTACTAGCACTGCGATCTACCGCTGGACACTCCCTGCTCTTATGGCCCTGTTGGCCACAATTATAGCATTTAACCGTAGTATTAGGCTGCTGCACTCTGCTATTGCTATAGCTGTATCCGCTACCATAGCCCGTTTTAGCTTTAGCTTTCTGCCAGCGACCTTCTACGTTGCTATTTTTGGTATAGGCATTAAGACATTTACCAAAATCACCATCAGACTTACCTGGCTTCTCTGCTGGCTGGTTGCTTCTGCCCTTGTTGGAGTTGAAGTCTTCATCCGACCGTCGCGCTGTAATGAACGCCTCCGCCAACTCCACGGCTCTGGCTGTTGACTCAGGACTGCGTTCTATAATCCAGCGTCTCAACTCCGGGTTCAACACACTCAGGAACTGTTCCAGAACGATGGCATCGCCGATTTCATCTTTGGATTTCTCCTTCGGTCTGATCCACTTCTCATACAGTCCTTTCAGCCTGCAGTGTAGCTCTCTTGGAGTCTCTTTGGGTTTGATGTGGGCATGTCTGAATTGCTGCCTGTATGTGTCCTTATTTATTTCAAACTTTTGGAGTATTGCTTCTTTTACCTTGGCGTAGCTGCTGATGTCCACAGTGTCCATGGAGATATATGCTTCTCTGGCCTTGCCTTCAAGAGCTGGAACTAGATGTAATGTCCATTCCTCAGGTGGCCAGCCTGCGGTCTGTGCGATTCTCTCGAACATGGCCAGATAATGCTCAATATCGTTACTTTCTTTCAAATCAGGCAGCCTTGGTGCTGGCCTGAATGCTGTGTGTGGACTCACGCTGTCTTGGTTCGAAGCTTGTACTCCTTCTCTCCCGCTTGCCGCAGCTCCGCTGTGTCGGAGTATCTGTGTAGAGTTGCCAGGTAATGCTGCTGCTGCTCCTCCTTCGTCGGCTGAATGGCTCTCGGCGCGAGTCATCTGCTGTAGAATCGTGAACTGGTGCTGTAATGAACGCCATCTCTGTTCTTGTTTACCCGCTTCTTTTCTCCATAACTCGTCCCGTTCTTGTTGTTGAAGCATGAAAACCTGGAACATAGTTGCGAGCTGATCCAAGTTAGGCGCTGCCGGATTTGTTTGCACGCTTGCCGCTGTGCCGCCATGATCGCTCTCGGGAGTTGCTTCTTTCCCGCTGTTCGATTCGCGAGAGTCGACTCTTCTCCCGGATGGATCCCTTCTGGTTTCCATAATAAGAGTCTGTACGGGCTTTGGCTCTACTGACGTGCCGCTCGTGCGTCTAGCATCAGGACTTTTATTCTGACGCTCCCGGAACTACTTCCTCTGCTTTGAGCGCGTCGCCTTCTGCCCGAGGTCCCTCTCTAGTGTGCACTAGGAATTAATGCCGCTTCACGGAGCCCAGGTGTCCCGTGATCCGCGCTGCTCCTCGCCGACGACTTCCGCGATGAAGTGTTTTCGCGCTTTCAACAGGTACAGATGGCTGTAACCATTTGCAGTTTAAACCACGGCCACCATTTGTAGTAGTGTGGGTGGTGTGGTCAGGAGGTACCGCTGTCGAATAGCATCGTAAAGGCAAAGGAGGCGCTTGGAGCAGTTGTAAACTGTTCAGCTATAACAGTTTATTGACAAAAAAAACAAAAAAGAATACAACACACTATATACACTTATTTTTAGGAGTAGGCAGAGATAAGTGGATAATGCTACCACTAGTTAAGACTTAAGGGTAAGAACGCTAACCCAGTCCTTAATAGAGTTCTTAAGCTTTTTAGCTCCAGCAAACATGTCCGTCTCAGAGAACTCAATCTACCTCTCTTCCCGTAATGCTCACCCTATACCCCTTAAATACCCCCCGGGCTAAACCAAAAGAGTACATGGGTGAAACAGCTACCCACAATTACACATATAACAAATATACACATAACCGGTTATCTTCACTCATACGACATACTAGGACTTATAGGACAGGTAAGTATAATACACACATATACATACACATTTAATTAACAATTCTGCTTTTTCCCCACAGGTAATCTGGAACCCCCCCGGCACCAAAGGTTTCTTCCCACCCCATTAAGGGTATAAAAGCTGGGTGACCCGCGCGCTGCCACTCCATAAGGAAGCCGGTAAGTAGCAGGGGTAACCTGCCTAATTAAATATTAAAAATTGTCTTTCAGGATCGTTGGTGATTGGTGTGGGGACCCACCATATCACAATGGGTTATGTATTAATAACTGTAAGGTTAAATTAGTCACCATTAACTAATGTCTGTATGAATTAATAAAGATAAATGGAATGAAGGCTTTATTCAGTACATGAATATACCAGGAATTAATGTGTTAATTAAGCCCATCCTGGGTGGGCTTAATGTGGGTTTTTTTTTAGCACCACCCAGTCATATTTTTAAGAATGTTAACATTTTTAATCATTAATATAAGAAAATATATTTATAAGAACATAAACTTACATGTTTTAAGCTGTTGTTGAGTATACAATATACACCCACCTGCATGTCCATCCTGTCTTCTTTTCCAGAATGCTAGCTATCTATATCTATTACTACAGTACACATACTTACAGGTGAATGCCGCACAAAAATGTGGTGGTCATTTTAAGATCATTGCTTGGCAGAATTTAATACTGTTTTATTGTTATGTGATCTGTTGTGTCAAAAAAGCAACAAGCTACTTAAGGCGGTTACATTTTTTTCCGGAAAGGGGTGATAGGACACATGTAACCGCCTTAAGTAGCTTGTTGCTTTTTTGACACAACAGATCACATAACAATAAACATTAAAACAGTATTAAATTTTGCCAAGCAATGATATTGAAGTGACCACTACATTTTTGTGCGGCATTGAATAAAGCCTTCATTCCATTCATCTTCATTCATTCATACAGACATTAGTTAATGGTGATTAATTTAACCTTACAGTTATTAGTACATAACTCATGTGTTTGTTCCTGTATAATTCCTCATGACTTCATCCTTAATGAATGCCTGAATTAATGTCATGACATTATATATTATATATAACTGTTTGAATAACAGTTTTAATATGCATTTAAACCATGCATTTTAACATTAATATTTTTACAGATTTCTTGCAACTGGAGACTCTTTTCGCACAATAGCTTACAGCTATCGTATTGGATTCAGTACTGTGGCCTGCATAGTTGCGGATGTGTCCAGGGCTATTTGGGCCTCTTTGGTGGAGGAGTACATGCCAGTTCCCACAACTGATGACTGGAGAGCTATTGCAGCAGACTTCCTCCATCGTTGGAACTTTCCAAACTGTGTGGGATCCATTGATGGAAAGCATGTGGTGATCCAGGCTCCTGCTAATTCCGGGTCCTTTTTCCACAACTATAAGGGGACCTTTTCTGTCGTCCTCTTGGCAGCTGTGGATGCCAAGTACTGCTTCCGGATTGTGGATGTTGGCGGCTATGGAGGAACCAGTGATGGAGGGATTCTGGACAATTCACCCTTTGGTCATGCTCTCAAAGATGGAACCCTTGGCCTTCCAGAAGATGCTGTGCTGACAGGAGCTGAGCACCTGGGACCTCAGCCACATGTGTTTGTTGGTGATGAGGCCTTTCCTTCTGCGGAGAGATCTAATGCAGCCCTTCTCAGGTTCCAACCTCTCTAGTTGGCAGAGAATCTTCAATTACAGGCTTTCACGAGCGAGGCTGATTGTTGAGAACACCTTTGGTATCCTCACATCACAATGGCGCATGTACCGCCGGGTCATTGGTATCAGCCCTGCCAACGTGGAAGCTTGTGTGAAGGCCACCTGTGTCCTTCATAACTTCATAAGGAGCACGACAAGGACGAGGAGGGAGCCTATGTCACGGAGTGGTGAGGGCAATGTTGCTGTCCTTCAAGATGCAACAAGATTGGGGAGCAACAACTCAACCCGGGAGGCAGTTTGTGTTAGGGAGACATATGCATCTTACTTCTCAACTGAGGGTGCAGTTCCCTGGCAACCTGCAGTTTGAACCAACAGACACAAAGGCTCTTTTAAGAGCCACAAACCACTCCAAAAGAGCAATAATTCCATTTACACACAGTAATAAGCATTAGTTCCTCCAAGTTCACTTAATAAAACTACACTGCAATATAAAGTATGTGTCATTGTATTATTGTCACCTCCAGTTGTAATTTAAAACATAATTTTATAACAAGAATATCTGAAATCACAGAGATTCATTTAAGTAACTTAGTTTATTAGTGTAGTAACAATTAGTATAGTATTAGTATAGTATAGTAACAATAACTTTGATTATTAACACAAATGTTGACAGTAATAAATTAACTAATTGCATTGAATGAACAAAAAACGAATTAATAACAAAAACAAAGACTTTTCCCTTGAAAAGTCCTTACATTTTTATATCAAAACTATATTAACTATATACAGTCATGTGAAAAAGTTTGGGCACCCCTATTAATCTTAATCATTTTTAGTTATAAATATTTGGGTGTTTGTAACAGCCATTTCAGTTTGATATATCTAATAACTGATGGACACAGTAATATTTCAGGATTGAAATGAATTTATTGTACTAACAGAAAATGTGCAATTTGCATTAAACCAAAATTTGACCGGTGCAAAAGTATGCGCACCCTTATCATTTTATTGATTTGAATACTCCTAACTACTTTTTACTGACTTACTGAAGCACAAAATTGGTTTGATAACCTCATTGAGCTTTGAACTTCATAGCCAGGTGTATCCAATCATGAGAAAAGGTATTTAAGGTGGCCAATTGCAAGTTGTTCTCCTATTTGAATCTCCTCTGAAGAGTGGCATCATGGGCTCATCAAAACAACTCTCAAATGATCTAAAAACAAAGATTGTTCAACATAGTTGTTCAGGGGAAGGAGACAAAAAGTTGTCTCAGAGATTTAACCTGTCAGTTTCCACTGTGAGGAACATAGTAAGGAAATGGCTCTGATCACTAGCTAGGACACTCAGCAATATTCGCCCGCCCAATCCGGACACGTGAGACTGGCAGATGCATACTGGGAATTGTATTGCTGAAGCTGAGTTTTTCCATTGGGTTGAATGGTAAATGGACTACAGAACATGTTTAACCCTCCTGACCCCTTTAAAAGTTTGAAGACCTATGGAAAATAGATAAAAGTGTTTTTTTTTGTATAAACCTTATTCTGCCTGCCTTAATTAGTGTAAGCAACATATAACCCCCTGCAATAAACAAAAACTAAAACAAAATTAAATTGTTATGTTTTAATGTTATGTAAAACTGTTATTTCTAATATGTTGGTCTTTCAAAAGTAGTAAAGTAGTGAAACATAAAAAAAATAACATTTTTTAATAATTGTTATTTTGGATAATTATTATTTTGGATAATTATTATTTTGGATAATTATTATTTTGGATATTAATAGGATAATTAAACATGCACCGGATCAAATTGACCCAGGAACACCATTGCTGTTCCTGACAAATGAACATAACAGGAGGGTTAAGGCATGAAGCCACAGGAAAGTAAAGGACAAAATGCCAAATAATGAATGTGACCAATTTACAGATTCAAAAAGAAGCGACTATTTCATAAAATCAGTCTAACAGATCCACAGACATAAACAGATTCAAACTGTTCAGCTCTTTGTGAAGTCAGTTCCAAATCGGAACCACTAATAATAGATACTGAGTTTATAGCACTTACAGAATTCTTTTTGGTAGATGCTACAGCAGACACTAAAATTTAAGGTATTGCCTACAATACTATGCAGTATATTATCAAATTACACATTTAATTAATTTAATTACGCAGACATTAAAAAAGAAAAAAATAACAGTGTATTTAATTTACTATTATTACTATTTTATTGTTTTGCTGCAATGTTTTACAATAAAAATGAATAAACAGTACAGCATTCTCTGTATGTGATTTACACACAAATTAACATCAACAAAACAACTTTATATTTAATGTAAAACAACACAACCACAGCATAAACAGCTTAGCCAATAATCTTACATAGGGCAACACTCCACACACTGAACACACACACACACACACACACACCACACACACATACCTGGAATACCATAGAATCAACTTGCAACACCTCTGAAACCATCTAGGATATGATCATTTAAATTAGAGATTAAGATTTAACATTTTAATTCTGACAGAACGATTTGGACGGAACAGAGCATTTGGACTTGTTTTTTTACACTTCAGGGTCTAATGTTTTTACTTCTGTAACCTGTTGTCCCTTAGCTATTACTGACAGGCAGCCTTTTGATTAGCTCATCAGCCTCTTCAGGTAAGAGCCCTGGGGGTACACTCAGCTCCTCCAGATCTCTTGTTAGGAGCACATTGCCATCATCAGACTCTGCCACTCCAACAACAGTGATTACTCTTCTTTCCTGTTTCTCTTCAGTTTCCTGTAGTAAAAAGTTTGAACATTAAAAATGGCGGGTATGTACTGGACACACATACACATACAGTAAAAGGAACATTTTTCAGTCCACACTTATACCTTCCCTCATCCACAGTTATACCTTCCCTCATCCACAATTATACCTTCCCTCATCCACAGTTATACCTTCCCTCATCCACAGTTATACCTTCCCTCATCCACAACTATACCTTCCCTCATCCACAGTTATACCTTCCCTCATCCACAGTTATACCTTCCCTCATCCACAACTATACCTTCCCTCATCCACAGTTATACCTTCCCTCATCCACAGTTATACCTTCCCTCATCCACAACTATACCTTCCCTCATCCACAGTTATACCTTCCCTCATCCACAGTTATACCTTCCCTCATCCACAGTTATACCTTCCCTCATCCACAATTATACCTTCCCTCATCCACAATTATACCTTCCCTCATCCACAGTTATACCTTCCCTCATCCACAACTATACCTTCCCTCATCCACAATTATACCTTCCCTCATCCACAGTTATACCTTCCCTCATCCACAGTTATACCTTCCCTCATCCACAGTTATACCTTCCCTCATCCACAGTTATACCTTCCCTCATCCACAGTTATACCTTCCCTCATCCACAATTATACCTTCCCTCATCCACAGTTATACC